>NC_056589.1:2508087-2513087 GCF_018340385.1 Cyprinus carpio | reverse complement strand
AAAAGTAAAAAAATACCATGATATAACCATAGCATTTTCATTGTATGTTCGCAACATCGATGATACTGCCATGCTTTTTCAGTGGTATTTTTATACCACAATATTTTGTAAGGAGAACATACATCAACCTTTGCAAGGAGTACCATGAAATCATTTAAAAAAACAAACTCAACCTTTGGATACAAAGTAAATTCTCAAGTACTTGTTAACAACAAACCAGCCTTTGATATATATCAAAGAACCATGATATTATGCTGGTTCCAAACCAGCCTTTGATTTTCAGTCCAGTTCTGAGTCCAAGGGTAGATGCTTATTTAATGAACTCAAGCTTGTATCCCTAGTCACCGTACCACGGTATGCTCATGTAAGGCTTGAACGGTCCTCAGACTCGGGACCTGTTTCCTATTGAGCTCTTGCCTCTTTTCCAAGATAAAATCAGCTCCAACAGTCCAGTAACACTGTGACCTGTTTATACAAGGGCTGCCTGTAATCTTCATCAAGAGAAACTCATTATGAACTTATCACACACCAAAGCTTCCTCTGATAAATGTTATGCATTTGTGTTTTAGTCTGGTGAACATGTCATACATAAAAGCAGGAGGTGATTTATATGTGTTCTCCGCTCAAGCTGTTTGGAGATAAATGGGCATAAACACACATACCGTGTTTGTGGCATCGAAAGAAATGGTGTTGGCTTCCAGTTCTGAGAAACATGCAGCTCGTCTCATTTATCAGTTCTCTAAACCTCCGCCCGTGCTGTCAAAGCGTCTTTTTATTTGAGCAGATGGATGCTGGAGCTTACGTCTTTTTCAGTGACTTCACAGTCAGTCTGGCATCCAGGCACGAGGCCAAGCGCTGGTTGTAATTTTGCTTGTCGGAATCATTTGACAGCTGAATTACGACGACCAGAATGATTTGAATCTGTCACAGTAGTGATTGTAAACATGTAGTGAAAGTTTGACTGCTGAAAATACGAGATGTTTCTCGCCAATGCAATCCAGAGCTCTTTATATAACTAATTATATAAATAATGTTCCTGTCCCCCCTGCATTCATCCCAATGGGTTAGATCCTGATTAGACACATATGTGACCCTGGACCACAAAACCAGTCTTAAGTGTCAATTTTTCGAAATTGAGATTTATACATAATCTGAAAGCTGAATAAATAAGCTTTCCACTGATGTATGGTTTATTTGGTCGAGATACAGCTATTTGAAAATCTGGAATCTGAGGGTGCAAAAAAATTCAACTATAAAGAAAACTGCCTTTAAAGTTGTTAAAATTAATTCTTTGCAATGCATATTACTTATCAAAAATTAAGTTTTGATATATTTACAGCAGGAAATATACAATATATCTTCATGGAACATGATCTTTACTTAATATCCTAATGATTTTTGGCATAAAATTAAAAATGGATAATTTTGAGCCATACACATACAGTGTTTTTTTTGGCTTTTTTGGTTTTGTGGTCCAGGATCACATTTGTGTCCGCTATTCTGTAGTTCCTAGTCACTTTTGGTGGATCCATGTGGGGTTGTTAGTTGTGTTTCGTCTGGATTGTGCTTCCTTTGGCCTGGAAACGTTTCATCTTCACCAAACTAATGTCATATGGTACTGATTTCAGAGCTGCAGACTGTGACCAAAATGCTCACAAATGTGTAAAAATGGTGACAATCATTGAAAATCCCAACCTAGGCTCATTGGAAAAACTCTAAGAATGTAGTTTCCTTTTCACGCAAATTGTGATTATAGGGGCAGATTATCATTTAATAAAGATTTATTTTTGTTTCTTGCATAATACTATATTATTAGCTCAAAACATTTTTAACTACTACATTTTGATGTTTGCATCACATAAGAAGCTCCATATGTTTGGCTTTTCTGATTAAGTAAACTTGCTTGTTAGCGCACCCGGTACAACATTACACTTATTATGTGAAACGCTCGAGTATGAGTCCTGCCAAACACGAGTCATGACAAAAGAGCTCAAAGACTTGTAGAAACTAGCTAAAATGGCAGTACATGTTTATCTTAACACTATCGGTTAGGTTTAGTACTATGGTATTTTCAGAAGCGATGTCATTTTTGCCGCCACACACCAGACATTTCACTTCCAAATTCCCAACATACAGTACATACAACAACCAATGTGAAAAAAAATTGAACAAAAAAAAAAAATCCCTTTACAGATTCATGACCATCTGTTTCAGATAAAACTGAATGCACTTATAGCGCCACTCACTGGACGTTTGGGTTTCACAAAGTGTTGTGAAAAGTCCATAAATGTCACTACAGGCACAGAGTTCATATGCAGTATTGTCAGAAATCATCTTGTGAGGCGGTGTTAGTTATTTAGATTTGCATGCACCAGTGTTTCCTGCACAAACCACTAAACACAGTGTGAGCTATGATGTTCTATTTGTGAGCAAATGACTTATGAACCGGTTCTTTAAAAAAAAAAAAAAAGATTCACTTAACCGTCTCAAAGGGTCAGTTTAGGAACACCAAGCCCTCGCAGCCTTCCTTCGAGTCGTCTGACAGTTAGAATCAGAATTTGAATCAGACTTCCTAAATGAATCATTACTGAGTTCACAATTGACTCCACCATTGAACAATGAGTCAGTTTTTGGTGGTGTACAATTCAAAATGAGTGGTGAATATTTATCATTTAGTTTTGCAGAAACTTGCATCAGTCTATTTACTGTCTACATACTGGTTGTTTACATGAAAATTTGTAACTAAAGATACAGATGATTAACAAAAATATTTTATTTATGCCAAAAATCATTAGGATATTAAGTAAATATCATGTTCCATGAAGATATTTTGGATATTTCCTACTGCAAATATATCAAAACTTCATTTTTGATTAGTAATATGCATTGCTAAGAATTCATTTGTACAACTTTAAAGATGATTTTCTCAGTATTTAGATTTTTTTGCACCCATTCCAGATTTCCAAATAGTTGTATCTCAGCCAAATATTGTCCTCCTAACAAACCACACATCAATGGAAAGATGATTTATTCAGCTTTCAGATGATGTATAAATCTCAATTTGAAAAACTGACACTTAAGACTGGTTTTGTGCTCCAGGGTCACACACATATTATTAATTAAAAATAATTTTAAAAATGGTATAGAAATACTTTTCAATCAGAAAATGCTAGTAAATGTCACAAACAGTTACAAAGAATTGCAAGTAACGCATAGTATTTTCTTGTAAAGACACTTATTGCAGGGACTGAATCAGTTTGTAGTAGTAGTCTCTAAATAAGATTCCTTCATCACAGCACAAGAAACTCAATGAACTGAAGCACTCATTATTTTTCAGTCTGTGTCTCTGGATTTTAAAATCAAGATGAGTTAACAATGTATGTATGCATGCAGATGGGCTGAGCATCTGTGTCCTATCTGAGGCACATGTTTTGGGTGAACAGAGAGTTGAACACATGGTGCCAAATAAAAGCTTGCAATCCTTCAGCTGCTTTAGCTGAAATCAGTGGAGAAAGCGTGAAATGTACTTCCTGCCGTAAGAGAAATCAAGCAGCTATTTCTTCTTGCTGTGTACATGCGTGCATCTCTAAGGGTTAATTAGCTTACCTGCAGTGGCCCTCAGGGGCCCTGAAACATCTGGACCATGGCAGAGAGCCAGAGGTGCTCCCAACACGTGTGAGAGTATGTGTAAGTGTGTGTTATCATACATTTACTGTACATACTGTATGTGCATATGATCATGAAAGATTCAGCTTTCTAAACGGTTCATTTGTCGTCCTGGTTTTTTACAATATGGAAAAATTCTTCGATGCAATCATGCTTTGACATTAGTGGAAGTGCATGCATGTGTATTAATGAATTACAGAGAGATTTGCAATATTGTACAGTAAACTTTTGAACCCTGGTCTATGAGATACATTGGCTTTATATACTTTTGTCATGACTTTTGCAGCACCACAAAGGCACATTAACACTAAGGTTTTCAAAAAAGGGGGTACGGTCAGCAGGTTGCTATGGGATCAGTGCAAAATGTGTGGTTATATTTTCGTACTGAAATTAATTTATGATTTTTTTTGTTTTCTTTTTTTAATAATAATGAGGATTTTGGCACCACCTAAGAAATTGATAATAATAATAATTATCTTTATTATAACAATAATAAACTAATTTTCCAAAATAAAAGGCTACTTTCTTTTAAAGTAAAATAATAATTTGGGGAGAAATATCAGTACTTCTTCAGCAAAGACATTCAAATGATCAAACGTGAAAATAAAGACATTAATAATGTTACAAAAGTTTTCTATTTCAAATAGATGCTTTTATTTTGAGCTTTCTATTCAGCCAACAACCCTGAAAAAAAATCAGTTTTCACAGAAATATTAAACAGAAAAAAAACAACAACACTGATAATAATAATAATTAATAATATAAACTTAAAAAATTAATAATGACAGGTAACACATTCAATTAAATGTTACATTTTAAAGTAGAAGACTGAAATTGTATGTTCTTAACTTCATTCAAATATATATATATATATATGTTTACAATGTAGTGGCTTTCCAATACACCTTTTTTAGTAAATATGGTAAAATGATTGTGTGTTAAACATTATTTTTCTTTAAAATAGTACAAATAACAACTATAACAGCAGATGAAAGTAGATATTTTTAATGTTAAAAATGCTATATTTTATGATCATTTGCTTTATCTATATACAATGTAATTTTTTTTTTTAAAAAGCCTGCAATTCTGTTGTTTTAGAAACAACATGGTCTTTCTGATATGTGTAATATTTGTCTCACAGTGTGTCTTTATAAAATGACAATGTATAGCCTCTCAAAAATTCTCATTGGTCAGTGAATCTCTACGTCAGACACACGAGTGTCATTGGAATTAATTGATTTGCAGTTGTTTCTAGTCTATCCCAGAGCACAGCACACGATGTTACATCATGTGTCTTTAATTTACCTCAAAATATTTCTGCCTTTCTCCCTTTC
>NC_056589.1:2465587-2503087 GCF_018340385.1 Cyprinus carpio | reverse complement strand
TTTTTTTAAATACTGTTTGAATTACAATTTTTAAGTTCTACCTGAAGTAAAAATACATTTCAACAACATATCAGTATTTCAAATACTTTGAGGCGTATCAAATGGTTTTGACCTCGTGAAAAAAGAAGTGTGCTTAATTGTAGTGAATGTGCACTTATAGTGTACTTCAAAACTCAAAGTATATTTAAAAAAACAGTACTTGCAGATAATATGATATTAATGAAATAGAATGGCACTTAAGTGTACTTAAAGAGAGCATGTTCTAAGTATACTTTCATGACTTCTTTTTTAACATTAAAAAGTGCACTTTGTAATAATGTCAAATTAAAAGCTTTACTTTAAAGTACATTTTAGATGATTTTTTCTTTTAATAATGTTTAGTCTTGTTTTAAAGTACACATTGTGTTGTGTTGTTAACATGCTAAAGCATATGTAAAGCAATTCATTATAATTTTAACTGTAAAATTAAAGACAATAGAATACAATAAATTACATATAAAAAAATACTTAATACACTTAAGTGTACTTAAAGAGAGCATGTTCTAAGTATTCTTTCATGACTTTTTTAACATTAAAAAGTGCACCTTTTAATAATGTCAAATTAAAAGCTTTACTTTGAAGTACATTTTAGTCTCGTTTTAAAGTACACATTGTGTCGTGTTGTTAACATACTAAAGCATATGTAAAGCAATTCATTATAATTTTAACTGTAGTGTGTTATTCAATAATAGATTTAAATAATATATTATTTAATGTATTTAAATGTGCTAAATTGCAACTTCATCATTACAAATGTGTAATAAAAAATATATTCAAAATATGTGACATGCACTAGACAATAGAATACAATAAATTACATATAAAAATACTCTTAAGTACTACTTAAGTGAGTCTTAAGTTCAACTAATTGCATTTGAATATAAATTTTAAATTCTAATTTATAAAATTGTATTGCAGTTAACATGCAATTAAATGTCCAAAACATTACATTCACTTTGCACTTCAACTGTATCAAAGTATATATGTCTAAAGTATTTCCGTAATAGTACAGTTTTTGAAAGTGTGCATTTTTTTTCACATGGGTACAGCAAATGTTAACAATTTGTGCAAAATTAAAAGAATAGACCCTATTTTACCAAACACTGCCTTTTTCATCAAAACTTTTACAGTAATATGTGTTTTGGCACTGTAGTGTGTTGTGTAACTCATGGACACATACAGATCCCGACTGTTGTGATGGTAAAAAATGACTGCGACATTTATTTTCTGTTTTCATTTGGCTGCAGCTCTCAGTTTGGATGCGATCCGTAAATGGCAGCGTCAGCCTTTTCTTTTTCAGAGTCCTGTGAGGAATTAAAGCAGAAATGTGCCTAATGCATCATGCAGATGTCAGTTACACCTGGAATATGTGAGCGTTTGGTGCTTGAATAGATCATGTGTCTCGTGTGTGGGTTTATTGAGGCAGAATGACATCAGGGGAACCACCATGTCCACAGTTTTTACTCTGAAAGGTGCTCTGGGCTTTACTAAGACCTTTTGGCATTTTTCATATATATGTTTTGGCATGTGGCCTCTTTGTTGGACAGAGGTAATGGAGAGTGACAGGAAAAATCTGGATGAGTACACATCAGTGCCAGAAATGAACCTGCGTTCTTCTAGGTAGATCTTTTATAATGGCCTTTACAGTTTGATTCTACAATAAGAAACACCACAAAACTTAATACCTAAATAATACTTTATATTTATCAATTAATTCAAGTGTTCATCTTGAGAGTGTTCAATTCATTCAAGTCTGCTGGATTTCTGCATAAAAATAACTAACAAGCCGCATTTGACCCACAACCTTTGTGAAAAAAAAGTGTGCTTAATTGTATCAAATGTGCACTTGTGGTGTACTTCAAATCTTAAAAGTATGTGTTCTTGCAGATAATACATAAGGCCACTGGGGTGACTTAAAGAGAGACACTTTCATGACTATTTCTTAAGACACTTATAACTATAATACATTTTCAGTCCACACTTAAGTATTCTTTTAAAGTGTTATTTTTCCTTACTCTTTTTAGAAAATAATCAAATTTTTAATCAAAAATAAATCACAACTAAACGCTTCTTGGAACTAGCATTAGATTTTTAATCCAGACTAAATTTCAGTGGTTTAACTGTAATCCCAAATAAACTGGCAAAAAATAAATAAATTGAGGTAATCGAAAAGTTTCATTTAAGAAATTTACCGTTTAAGTAGACTGACCTTTGACCTCTGGCATTTAACTCTATAATCTCAAACTGGGCGCCGTCGCTCAGTGACATCTCACAGACTCTGCTGATGGAACGCCGCGTGTTTATTTTTTGAGTTGGGTTTATTTAATCAGGCAGTCATGATAAATGTGTTTCCATTTGTCATTTCATGGGGGAGTGTCAGGTGAGCTCATGTTTTTGGCAGGGAGACACATGAACAAGCAGACGAATGTCACCGCTGTATCACTCCAGAACCACAGGCACGCAAAGCTGATAAAACACGACAACAATGAAATCTCACCAAGACTCGAGGCATGATCAGAAAAGACAATGTGAATTTAATTAAGATTCCTGCTGGGCACAGAGAGACCCGATGTGTTGATCTAACAGGGGACAGTTTCGGGTCTGGACTACCTTTAATGCTGCATTAATACAAATGTGTAATTGCGTTAATTTAGCATTACAGGCAGGGTAGGTCATTTCGGTGGGGAGGGGGGAGATCTTGCAATAAAAGTATAACATATACTTTTACATTTATGCATTTAGCAGACACTTTTGTCCAAAGCGACTTACAGTGCATTCAGGCTATAAATATTTAATTTTTTTTAATTTTTTTATTTTTATCAGGATGCATAAGATACCACCCTCCCTGCAAGTCTCTCTCCAAAGCCACGCCTCCTCCAAAACACTTGACTGCACATAGGCAGACCAGACGGCGTCAAACTGAGAAAACTTTACAGTACAAAGCGCATAATATTATAATTAAAATGCCTTTCGTTCTCGCTCGGTCTGCAATAGCACAATGGAACTCACTGAGTTCCTGTTCAAAGTATGCAAATACATACACTGACAGGCAGGTTGTAATTGTTAAGACATTTTAAAACCTTTTTTAGACCAATTGAAGAAAATTTAAGCAATAGATATAATGTAACACAATACGTCAATATGGTCTCTAAATCTCTAAATTTAAAGTTTGAAAATACATCTTCCAACTTTATTTAAAAACCTGTACCTTAACTCTACCTTCTGATAACACTGCAAACAAAAACAAAAAAAAAGTTCTTCCTCAGTAATTTTGTCTAAAGATACATTTACTTCAGAAGCAAAATTACATAAAATAAGCATTTTTCTTTTAAGAGAAACTGATCAAAATGAAGTGAGTTTATAATTAAAACAAAAACAAATATCTGCCAATGAGCTCAGAAAAATCAACTTAATTCAAAGGAATACACTTTTGCATAGCCCATACTTGTTTTTGTTTTAAGCTTAAACTAAAAATAACCTTCATTTTGTCTCAGAGAATAAGACACTTTAAGTAAATGTATCTCAGTTTACGGATATTTAGATATTTGTATTGCAAAACAAAAATACTTAATACAACGCATGCTATATTTAATACCATATCTTTATGAATTTAAGACTTTATGTCCTTATTTGGTGAAAGCATTATTTGGTGAACATTTACAAACAGCATTGCAAACTTACAACCAAATCATAATCATGAGCATCATAAAAAGTAAAGGTAGTTTAAAATACTGTACTATACTATTTTAACACTGTACTACTGCTCGTATTGTGCAAGTGTTGACCTGGATTGGGGTCATGAACACTAAACACTGGTCTACACTGTTGTGTAACAATCATAATCCCAAACTGAACCTGATGTTCCCAGATGAGGTTGCACGGATGTTCGTCCAAACAAACAAGGCCCATGTTGTGCCTGTCTTTTCTAGGGCCTTTATTATCACAGAGCCATTTTCATATCGTCATTAGACTTCAAATCATCTTTTATAAAACAGAGAGGACTGGAAAGCATCGGCATTGTATTCAGCGCCTGTTTGGCGAGGAGGGGTTTCTCTCGGAGGAAAACTGGACAAGCGTTCTGCCAAGTTTAATCTGTGAGAGGCGGGAGGTACTGGTGACTCACAGCTCGAACACGCTTCAAGAGAACGAATCTTCTGTTTGCATAGATCCTAACGCGGATGCTCTCTACACCTTTCTTTTTCTCTCTCTGTTATTTCTGGAGCATCAGTCTGTTTATGTGAGAAACAGTAAACAGTCTGTCCTGAGTATTTGAGTGTGATTTAGTGTCATTCCCAGGACTAGGGTTCAGTACATAGTGTCAGAACATGACGTGTGATGCCGGAGAGGCCTTATATTAAAAAATGAAGAGTGAAAAGTGATGGTGTCCCATACTCGTAAATCGTGCTCTACATTTAACCCATCCAAGTGCACACACACAGCAGTGAGTAGTGACAAACACACACACACACACACACACACACACACACACACACACACAAACAGATAAACATATATTCATTTTTAGTAATTAATGAAAAAACATAAATTCAATTTTTACAAGCATACTATCAAAATAAAATAAAAAAAAAAAAAAAAAAAAAAAAAAAAAAAAAAAAATTAAATTAAAATAAATTAAATTAAATTAAATTAAATTAAATTAAATTAAATTAAATTAAATTAAAAAAAACAATTTATAAAAAAAAAACTGTTGAATCATTTATTTGAATGCTTATTTATTTATTCCAATGAATATAGTAGTGGCATGGTGCTAAATTATAAAGAGACAAACAAACATCATGTATGTAGTGTATTGTGTTGTCCTTCATTCTAAAATTGGAAAATACACCATAAGAATATAAATGATTACTTTTTAAAAACAAAGAATGATAATAATTACCCATTTCAGTTTTTATTATGTAGTGCTTTCTATTATTTTTCAACATAAATTACATTCCACAGTTGTGACATCATTTCTATTGCAATGATTTTAATATACTGCTACAAAAAAAGGAGACACAATTTTCACTTAGAAATTGCAAGAAATTTCACAAAAAGAAGGCAATTAAACAAATTCAAAATTAATTTTTACAACAAATTCAAAATTAATTTTTATTATAACTTCGAAAGAAGTATAATAAAACAAGTTATGTTAGTGTACTAATAAAGTTATATTAGTGTAATAATAAAGTTTTATCAAATGTTAACAACAGAGTGAAATATGAGACAAATATGTTATTTGTGAGGAAAAATAAATATCACTTGTGAACACAGTATTCATTTCTAATTAAAATGTGAAAATGTTATTTAATTGTGTGCATTTAAGATGAATAAAATGCTGGTTATGAAATAAGCTTCAGCGAGAAAAGATTGTCTGCAATTTTATTCCAAAATCTCTATAAATTGTCCTAAATTCTCCATGAATTGTCATTTCGCTATTAAACACAATACGTCATTTAAATAATTTAACATCAAATTACATCTGACCCGGTGGAAATAAGTTCTGGATTCAGCAGGATCGAAGACTTTCGAAAAAAAAAAAAACTATGAATGTCTACAAATTTAAAATGAAAGAGTTTATGTTCTGGATTCAGCAGGATCAAAGACTTTCGATATGTTAAAGAAGCCGTCCTGACTTCTTCGGTGTGTTTCTGTGTCTGATCCGGTCAGTGTCCCCCATGGTGAAGGTACGAGTCCAGCACCCTCCAGAGGCCAGTGTGAAGATCCACCAGGTGCTGAAGGTGGGTTACGGCTCCTCCGTCCACGAGCGCTCGGAAACCGTGACCTGGTCCGCGGGGCTCCTGGGGGCCCGTCCTCACCAGCTGCCGGGAGAGAGAGCCGAGGCGCCACCGCCGCGGATACAAGCCCAGACCATACGCGGCGATTCAGTCTACAGCGAGACGTCCGGCTTCAAATACTGCTTCAGAGAAGTGCGCAACGGACAGGTTTGATTAAAGCTCTTCTGTTTGCATTCGCTTTAGCAGCAGAGCGTCTGGTTCAGTTCCAGTAGGATCAGTACTCAAGCTAGTCTGGTCTATGCTTTATAAAAAGAACACTACTAAAAGTAATGCATTACTAAACTAAAAAACTTCCATCACCATTACTGTTTAAGATTATTTAGCTGATTTTCTTATCCAAAGTACTCTACTAAAAGTAATGCATTACTTTACTAGTTACTTGAAAAAAGTAATCATAACTCATGTTACTTGTAATGCTTTACTGTTTGCAACTACATGTCATCTAGCAGTCATTGGAGTATAAGTGACTGTCTGTTTAACACATCAGTCCATGCACAACTAAGTGAAGGATTGTGTGTTTTCTGCTCTGTCCCACAGTGCAGTTCTCCGTTACCTGGTCTGAGGAGTCAGGAGGTGTGCTGCCGGGGTGTTGGGAAGGCCTGGGGCATCAACGAATGCACGCTCTGTCCCGCCGTCTTAGGTGAGAGTCTGAACATGAAGTGTGTTAGTACTGTCAGACAGACCTGGAAGTTCACGCCTATAAATCATCTGAGCGATTATAGCAGCACAGTTTGTAGTTAGAGCACAAAGAGGCAACAAAACAACATTTTGTTCCTTCTTAACTCATAAACTCACTGATATCAGTTCAGCTGGCTGGTCTTGTAAAACAGAAAATACAGCAGTCGCTGCATGACTTCAGGAGATAAATATAGCTCTGTGAGTTCTTTGGCAGGCGGCTCTGTCTTATTATTGCAACAGTCAAGGTGTCGCCATCAGCCGTCCGGCTAAACATTACAGCGTATTTACATTCCTCATCCACATGATGAATGTGCAGCCTTTGCTTGCATGACTTTAATAGAAACTGACTTCAGCACCACTGTCATTTATTAAATATAGTGACATAGAATGATATAATCAATTATTATTTTTTAGATATTAATACAGATCAAAACATACAGATGGGGTAAGTTGTCACAATGGGAGCCTATAGTATGGCAAAATGAGCATGTATAACATATACAATCATATATAATTATGAAACACATAACAATTACTAGAACAAAAATGGCATTTTTATAATTATTATTATTATATAAAATTACACCAACTTGCCCTGATAAAAATGTGACATCTTTCCCAGACCTGACATATTTTTCTAACAGCTGTTGCTTAATTAAATAAACACAATAAATATGATGATCTTGTTACTTTAAGAGAATTTTGGAGAGAAAACAAGCACACACACACACACACACACACACACACACACACACACACATATATGGTTTTTATTGATTTATATTTATTAGTTTTAGTTGATTTAGTTGTAGATATTTTAGTACTTAAAGTTAAATGAATCAAAATGAGAAATAGAAGTGTTGCCTTGGCAAAGAGCTGAAATAAAATAAATTTATGTTTTTGTTGTTGTTTGGTTACCCTTTATAGGTCACACTTTAATTTGGGGACCAAATTCTCACTATTAACTATGAATTTTGCTTTAAAAAACTGCCAATTTGCTCCTTATTAATAATTATTATGGTAGTTGTTAAGTATGGGTTCGGATTAAAGGATCTACAATATGGTCATGCAGAATAAAGCATCAATATGTGCTTTATACATACTAATAAACAGCCAATATGCTAGTGATATGCATACTAATGAGTGGTTAGTTAACTGCTTATTATGATACTAAAGTGTTACCAGATGCATTTCAAGTAAATGTTTTTTATGGTTTTAGTTTTAGCTATAACCGCTACAATGTTTCTGATTAACCTTTTTGCTGTTGGTCTTAGTGCAGAGAACATTTGCTAAGGATATGTTTTCATAACTGCTTGGTGACCCTGAGTGGTTGATAATGTTAAGCACACGGTTATATAATCACTTTACCCAATGCTGAATAATGATTGGAACAATAGAGCCGTCTGTTACACGCTTCGGGATCTCTTCGGGAATATTTAACCTCACACGGACAAATAGTTATTTTTCCTTTCTGTGAAGCACTCTGGAAAGTATGCCTGAACATGCTGGAAGACTTTGTTGTGAAAGAAAAAAAAAAGAAAGAACATGCCTTCCCTTGAGAAAAAGAAGTGTGCTTAATTGTGTTGAATATGCACTTGTAGAGTACTTCAAATCTTAAAAGTATTTTTTTTAAACTGTACTTGCAGATAATAATATTAATTTAAAAAGGCCACTTAAGTGACTTAAAGAGAGACGCTTTCATGTCTGTTTCTTAACACACTTAAATAGTCTTTTAAAAAAGTGCACTTTGTAATAATGTAAAATTAATTTTTGCTTTAAAGCACATTTTAAATCATTATTTTAATAATCTTTCTTTTTTCACAATGGTTACCTTGCAAATAATCAAATCACTCTATATTTAATGGTGGACCGTAAAGCGATGTACATTAAGTTATATCTATCTGTATATGCCTGTGCATAAGCTACATATTCTCACATGTAGGAACAAAGCCAGAATGTGGCATATTGAAATAGTGTTTCAGGATGTTTTTGTGTTATTGTTTTTGTTTCAGCCTCCAGTCTGGCTGATGAATCACTTGTTAATTGTTTGCATGTTTTTCCTCTCTCTCAGTATGATTTTCCTTTTGCACGCATTATTAAACTAGTTTCAGTTTGACAGATGTGTTCGTACGTCCTGCTCGAGATCAATGTGCTCTTATCTCAACAGGAAACACTGTTAATGGACAGGGAAGCTGCCCGAAAGGCTTCGAGAGGGTCAACGGGACACAGTGTGTGGGTAAGAGTTCTCCCCCTTGATCCTAGCGTTCACAGTGATCTCTCGTGGGCCAAAACACATTTTAGGAACATGCAAACAAACACTTCATTCTTCCTTCCTTCATCCAGGGCTCTGCCAAATACATCCGTCACTTAAGATGGTTTTGACATGTTTAAAACACTGGAACTGAAGCAGAAACTCTTTGCAGTCTCACTCACTGTGTTGCTGCGTATGTGATAAATAAATAGACATTTAATTGATCGTTTTACTCAAAGTGACTAACAAAACACAATCCTCATTGAGAAAAGAGTTGAAGTCTGCATTTACAACCCATTTTATTTCAGTAATAATGTATCCTTTAGTAAGTACTGAAAAGTTTGTATTTTTTCACCGTAAACATGCACATACTCTCTTCAAAATAAAAGTCCTCTATTGGCATTGACGGAGAACCTTTAACATCCATGGACCTTTTCAGGGGACAAAAGGTTCTTTAGATTATTAAAACCTTCGTTACACTATGAAACTAAGTTCTTTTAAGGACTTAGATGCATTTTTACATGTGTCAGCAACCTACCGATACATGGCCTGTCCGGTCTACCTGTTTGTCTGGACGTTTGGTGCTTCTTTACTCGAAATACATCTCATTTGTCCCCGCATCAACCAGATAAGAGCAGCTGTTCAATGGTTAACACGGACTGACAGACAAACCCTGGTGATAAAGAAGTGCACTTCAGCTTTTTCACAAGGGTTTTCACACACCAACACGTCAGGTTATGACAGTCATGTTTCCTCCTCTGGTGTAGATATTAACGAGTGTTTGCAACCGGGTTTCTGTGAAAACGGGAACTGTGTTAACACCCGAGGGAGCTACAGTTGTGTCTGCAAAGAGGGCTACTTATTGGACGCCTCTCATGGGATCTGCATCTGTAAGTATGGAGCTGTCGGACACCACAGCTTCACCTGAGAGGAGAGCACCGGCGGGAATATAGCAGTGCAGCAATGCAACACAGCTACAGCCTTCAGTCATACACAGACTTAAAGAAACAGTTCTCCCAAAAATGGAAATTTGCTGAAAATTTCCTCAGGGCGTCCAAGATGTAGATGAGTTTGATTCTTCATCAGGTTTGGAGAAATGTAGCATTGCATCAGTGTCTCAGCAATGGATGCTCTGCAGTGAATGGGTGCCGTCAGAATGAGAGTCCAAACAGCTGATAAAAACATCACAATAATCCACAGCACTCCAGTCCATCAGTTAATGTCTTGAGAAGGCAAAAGCTGTGTGTCTGTAAGAAACAAATCCATCATTAAGATGTTTTTTAACTTTAAACCATTGCTTCCGGCTAAAATACGAGTCCATAATCCATAATAACGCTTCCAATTTCTTGATGATTCATCCATTTCTGGTCTTAATCAGGAGAGAAATCTGAGTTCAAAATGCCCAAACTCAAAATGCCCAAACGCTTACAAACAAATGCAGCTTATGTGTGGACTTTTTCACTGGAGGAAGTGTTATTTATGGATTATGGACTGGTAGTTTGCTGTAAGGGTTTAAAGTTAAAAAAAAAAATGTGTGATGATTTTGATTTTCGTACAGCTTTTGTTTCTCCATATGTTAACTGATGACTGGAGTGCTGTGGATACTGTGATGTTTTAACAAACTCATCTACACCTTGGTTGGCCTGAGAGCATCTGATGCAATGCTACATTTTCCACATCTGTTCCCATGAAATAAACAAACTCATCTACACCTTGGTTGGCCTGAGGGTGAAAACATTTTCAGCAAATGTTCATTTTTGGGTGAACTATTCCTTTAATGCACACTAATACAGTACCTCGGATACTTTTAAATCCACACCATAAAGTGAACACAAATGAGTGAAGGTTTTGGCTGCGTGGCGCTGTGCTGTCTATTCCAGCAGGCATTGCTTGGCTCTGCTTGAGAGATGCCTGTTGGGCGGAGCTATACTTTGCCCTTTGACCTGACTCTATGCATATGCATCCTTACATTGAGGCCTGTCCTAACTGATCTTTCCTTATTTTCTGGTGTTTTCCCTTCAATTGGGAGCTGCCTCTTTCTGCCTGAGTTTTTGCATCTGGGAAATTCTGTAACACTGTTTTAATCAGATTTTCTTCTTGTCTGAATCTTGTCAAGCCTTCATGTGAATCTGAGCATGTTCATGTGTGTCAGTCAGGTAAGCGTGCGTACGTCTGCTGTGTCTGGTCCTGTATATGTGTGATTATGTGCATATTCCTGCAGTGATCTGAGCTGATCGGTATGTCATTTTCAGTGGCTCTGTGGCTGATTATTGTATGCCTGGCTCTACTTTAAACTTTGTTTGTGCTGCTAAACCAATCAAAGCGTGAAAAGTGTAAAGAATGATGTCAATGTGTAACGAGTAGCAGAAATTGTTTACTACTTCAGCGTTGTTTTTTAAGCTAGATTTGTACAAGGAACACCCATAACGAAAGCAATCAACTTCAAGGAATAGTTCACAAAAAAAAAAAAAAAAAAATTTGCTCACATCGTTCCAATGACTTTCTTCTGTGGAACACAAAAGAAGATGATTTGCAGAATGTCCAAGTTGCTCTTTACACACAATGAAAACAGACAGTGATTCACACTGCTAAACTCCAAAAAAGGAAAAACAGCATTTAAAGTTGTAAAACATTTTCTTTTCCCTAAAAATCATTCTTTCTGCACATTTTTTTTTTTTTTTTTTTTTATTTATTTTTTTTATCTGTTCTTCAAACAAAGCTATAATGACCTCTGTGGAAAAATAAGTTATTTATAACTTAGCTAATTATAGTTAATTATACTGAATGTGCACTTGTAGTGTACTTCAAATCTTAAAAGTATATTAAAAAAAAAAAAAAAATCTATCTGCAGAAAATATACATTTAATAATGAAAAAATAGCCACTTAAGTACACTTAAAGAGATATGCTTTTATGACTTTCTTAACACACTTAAGTACACTTTTAAAAAGTGTTACTGTAAAGTACATTATAAATCATTGTGATTTAATAATCTTTAAAAAAAATTATATTAAAAGGGTCAAAAGGACTCTTAAGTTCAACTACACTTGAAAAAAAAAATCTATTGAATTTTTAAAAAAAATTAAAAAACAATACTTTAAGATAATATATCTTCAGTTATATGATTTATATATATATATATATATATATTTAGAAATGCAACATTTACAATTGCATTAAAATTATATTAAATGTAAATGTGTATACACACAATTACATTTAATATAATTTTCACTTAAAACATTGTAAATAGCATGCAATTAAGTGTCTGTAAACATTACATTCAGTTCACACTTAGGTTTATTCTTTTAAAGCATTATTTCTGTCATAAGTTTTCTTTAAAAGTTTGCTAAATTTTACTTCTTTTCCATAAAGGTATGGCTTCAGACTTGAGAATTAGAGTATGATTTATATAGACTGATTTTATTAATACCTTTATGGTCACTGTACACGTTTATTGTATGAAAAGAGCAGCCTGATCATTCCTCTAAACTCCTGCTTTTGTGTTCCATGAAAGAAAGTCATAAAGGTTTCAAATGTAATGAGGGACAGTAAATGATGACAGAATTTATTTTGTAATATATAAAGCGGTATGAAAATGCTTTTATGTTCATAAATGAATGCATTTTTATTTGCATGCATGATCTTTTGCATGTTGAGATTCACATCCCAACCTGTAATAATCAACTACGTAATGTTATTCTGTATCGTTTCCCCCCTCATAGCGCAGAAGGTGATTTCGGAGGAGAAGGACCAGTGTTTCCGTATCTTGAACCAGGGCTCCTGTTCTCTGCCCATCCTGAAGAACATCACCAAACAGATCTGCTGCTGCAGTCGAGTGGGCAAAGCCTGGGGGAAGAAGTGTGAGATATGCCCGTACTTCGGCTCAGGTAAGAGACCTTTCAGACATTCAAAGAATGTTCTTTTCCTTTTAAACAACTGCATTGGAATGAACATCTTTAATGCAGAAGTTTGGGCAAAGAGCAGTAAGAAGGCTGGAGGACAGCACTGAGAACATGATACAGAATATTGAAAAACATGATTTGGTTTTTACGCAAAGTCCAACTGTTCCTCAGCTGTTCTGTCCCACCCACACCACTAGCAATATTTCTCTAAAAATGTCTGGAGGAATATCAAAGCAGTTGTATTTACTGTGAATTTACTTTAAATACCACAAGTTGAGGTTCTAGCATTGTCCAGGTGACCCTCAATGTTTCTGGCTCGATTAAGAAAGAAAAAAAAAGTGACTTTTACAGTTTTATTTCAAATCTTATAGGATATTTTAAAAACTGTACTTGCAGATAATATAATATTAATGAAATATAAGGCCACTTAAGTGATTTGTTTCTAAACACACTTAAGTAGACTTTTAAAAATTGCATTTTGTAATAATGTCCAATAATTTTATTTATTTTAAAGTACATTAATTTAATAATAATAATAAAATATTTTTTTTAAAATTTTTATATATATATATATATATATTATATTATATATTATATATATATATATATATATATATATTTTTTTTTTTTTTTTTTTTTTTTTTTTTTTTTTTCAAGCTTTCGACATTGACAGGGTTTAAACACAGTTGGCACATCTGAGCTAATACAAAATGCCCAGGGGGCTATACATTTGAATTCTCTACTTAGTACACATTAAAGTACATTATAAAAATAATAGTAAAAAAAAAAATGCAACGTAAAATAAGCATATATTACATCACCACTGGGAAGTTATTCAGTCCTTCCATGCCAAGTTCTGTATTCCCAGCTCTAGTAGATGTGTCTCTCCCACCACAATTGAAGAAGGGGTCCCATATTTTATAAAATTTAAAAGGTTTATCTTTTAATGCTGTTGAAAAAGTTTCATATGGAGTAAGGCCTTTGGTCACTGTGCTATTGATGGGGCTTGGTCGGTTATCCAACAAACAAGTATGCATTTGCGGACTCAGTGGAGTAGGATTTGAAGAAGGTGGGCCCCTTGGAATTTGGACGGGAGTTCTTGGCTCATACCAAGAAACATGTCTTTGGTCCTAATTGTAATGAACAGCGAAATATACTTTCAAGTTCCCTTAGGACGCCCATCCAGAATTGTTGTATTGTCGAACAGCTCCAGAAACAGTGGAAGAGGGTTCCTTCTAGTCTTTTATATTTATTGCAGAGGTTGGAGAATTTGGGGTTTACTTTATGTCTTCAGGCTGGAGTCACATGCAAACGATGAACAATTTTAAATTGCATTTCCCATGCTGAGTTGTTGGCGAGATAGGAGGGCATCTCACATACGGCTTCCCAATCAGCTGTCTGAATTTCTTCCCCAAAGTCCTTTTCCATAACACCCTGGTTTTATCTGAGTTGTCTGTGTTTGCCCTTATCTAAATAGAACAGAAAATTTTGGATGCAGATCGAGATGATGTGAGTTTATTTAATTGTTCCTCAATTGGGGATACGCAGAAACCATTTGAATAGACTCTGAGATTTTTTTGTTATGAGGCTGCGTATTTGGTGGTAAACCAAAAAGAGGTTCTTATTGAGAACATATTTCGCAGTAAATTGTTCAAAGGTCATAAGTTGTTTATTCTCCATCAGATCTCCTATGACATGTATTCCTTTGTCTTTAAAATGTATTAGGCCATCATTCATCCCCGGGGGGAAATCTGGGTTGTTATGCAAGGGTGTGAGTAGTGAAAGGTGGGAATCGAACCCTTCTGTTTTGCGTACTAATCTCCATATTTTAATCATATTTTTAAGAATGAAATTATCTTTAGTTAAAGTTCTCTGTTTTTTGAGCTACAAATATAATAAGTTCCGTAGAGGGATTGGCCCGAGAGTTGTGGATTCTGTGCTGATCCAAGTTGAGTTTGGATCACTCAAGTGCCATTCCACTGTAAAAGGAAGTTGGGCAGCAAGCTGATATAGCTTAATGTCCGGGGCCACTAGACCTCCACATCTACTCAAAAGTGTTAAGAAGCTGTATCTCAGTCTAGGTCTTTTTTTCCACCAAATAAAGGAAATAGTGGAGCCATGCAACTGTTTAAGTGCTTTGTTAGGAATGAGAACTGGTAGCATTTGAAATGGGTATAGAAGGCGGGGTAAAATATTCATTTTGATCAGGTGGACATGACCTAATAGGGATAAAGGAAGATTACACCATCTATCTAGATCTGATTTTAGTTAAAATAGGGAGAAAATTGCTTTTATATAGACTTTCCAGCCTCTGATTGTTGCGTTTTTAAAGCGAGACACTGTCATGGCTGTTTCTTAACACGCTTAAGTAGACTTTTAAAAAAGTGCACTTTGTATTAAATTTTTACACAAAATAAAACATTATATCAAAAAATCTAATAACATTTTTAAATTAACAATTAAACACAACACACATCTAACAAAAAAGAGATCTGTCCTGCTGGACCGGGCTACCATTATTCCGCTTCGGCTGTCAAGTTTAACCAGAGGGTAGCCGAGATGCATGACACCGGCGGGCCGCCCCTGGTCTCCGAAAATGGCCGCACATCCACCAAGGACATAGTATCCCAACCCGAAAGCTCCAGGACTCACTCTGTAATCTCACAGTCAACCCGAACCCAACAAGTGCCATATTCGCCGACCAACACGCAGACCATCCGAGTCCAGCAGAGTCCTACAAGACCACAGCAAGCTGACACGGGTTCACAGACCGGTTCAGTAATCATTATAACTCAACCAAAACCAAACCTTTCAACAAGTGGCGGCTCTCAAACCACAAATGCCAGACCTCAGCAGCCTTCCAGCTTCCGTCCTGGGAGCGCGGCCACCGCAACCAGCCAGCCGGCCAGAGTGAACACACGTGAGCCACCACAATGCTTATTAACGGATTTATTAAAACCCACAGATGTGTTTGATTCAGTCTAATTGTTTACAGCTGTTGTACGGACGCAAACCAGCCGACCCTGGGTTAACAGACAGCCGGTATCACCAGTCAGACCTCCTACAAGCCGACCACTTCCAACCAGACAAGGTAAGCCATCAGAGGGACTAGTGAAAATTAAGTACACTTTAGTATTAAAATAATATACTTAAGTTTGAACTGAATGTAATGCTTTAAATGCTTTTCAATGCATGTGACTTACAATTAAATGAAAATGTATTATAGTTTAAATAGATACTAAATGCATGTGTGACCCACTTAAGTAGGATTTCAGTACATCTTTATATGTAATTATGTAATCACTTTTATTGTTTTTAAAATATATATAGTTAAAGTTACTGCTGAATGTACTGAGAAACAATCTAAAATATACTTTAATGTCCTTTCTATTGAAACTTTTATGTCATGTACTTAAATACATTTGTAAATACACATATGTATTAATAAAGTTGCAATTTAGTACATTTAAAATATATTAAATTTAAATGTAAGATCAAATAACACTATACGTACATTATAATTAAGTACTTAATTGTCCTTTAGTCTTTTAGTCAACATTTCAAGTGTATTTTCTTTAAAGGATGACAAAACATTATTAAAACATAATTTACAGATTAACTTGATATCATTACAAAAAGTGTACTTAAGTGTGTTAATAAACATTGTCATGAAAGTTTAGATTTAATGTATTTTAACATAATTTCTACTGAAACATTTTGTAACATTTTCAAACACATTTGAAATGACGTTGCAATTTAGAACATTTTATAAACAGTATATTAACTTTTGATGTGATATCAAATAACACACTAAAGTTAAAATTATAATCAAGTACTTTACATGTGCTTTGGCAAGTTAGTCAGTACATCAAAATAATTAAAGTTTAATTTTACATCACAAAGTGCACTTTTTTAAAAGTCTAAAGGTTTATTTAGAAGCAGTCATGAAAGTGTTTCTCTTTAAGTCACTTAAGTGGCCTTTTATTTCAATAATATAATAGTATCTGAAAGTACAGTTTTGTAAAATATACTTTTAAGATTTGAAGTAACACTAAAAAGTGCATGTGATGTCCTTCCATGAAGTTGACAAAACTGTTAGACGTCCCATTTGTGATTATATGATTCAGAAGGGTCTTCACAAACATTGCTTTTAGTGGTTTGTTACCCAGAGCTGCATTTGGGACAGGACCTGTTTCATATCAGTAGTTGTTAAAACTGCAGAAGTTCAAAAGAATATGGGCTGTTTACATCCTCAAATACATTTCTGGACTGAATTTTTGGCCTCTGCTTTTCACTGGTTGGGCAAGATTTAGTCACTTAAAAGTGAAGGTTGTGTACTTAATGTACTTAAAAGTGAAGGTGTTCCTCGGGATGTTGGTCTTAAAACAAAAGGTTCAATCAGACCAGAACTTCAACGAGACAGTTGTGACTATTGTTACAGTGACTTGATAATCACTTCTCCAAGAAACTGTAAGCATGTCCAGACAATTCATCGGCTTGCTCATATAAATGACTCCTTTGAATCCAGAGCTGAAGTCATGCCAAATTCATATCAACCTTGAAAAATGCAGAGCTGGAGACAACACAGTAATTTTCTCATCATTTGTCTTCAGTGTGATTGTTTGATGAATTTGGTTTGGAGAGGAATGAATAAATGTCAGTCATTTTAGGACCACAGCATAGTTAATCTGATTAACTAAACCACAAGCTGACCTGATACTGAATCATTTTTCAAAAGAAAAAAAAGTATTTTAAAAGCATATTATACAACATACATATAGAAATTACTAATATATAATTGATTTCATCATGACGGCGCCCTTGTGTGTGGTCCCCCAGATGGCCGAGTGTGTGAATCGAGACCTCAGGTGTGTGGTTCGGGTCGCTGTATTGACCTGCCAGGCGGTCGACACATGTGTGTGTGTAACACTGGATATATCCTTAACCCTCAGCAGGGCCACTGCCAAGGTATGAGCCTGTGACTTACTGCATGACTTTAAACATGAGAAATAAGCAACACTGCAGACTTCCACTCTCAAGAAGAAATTTATTTAAGGTATCATGTCAATGTACTTCCTAAAAAGGCTTTTAAATCATGTCAATATTACATGTTTCTTCCACACCTCCAGACCGCCTGCCATTTCTCCACAGCATATTTTACAGTAGATTGTTTAACGTGACTCAAAGATTCCTTAATTCCTCATTGGTGCATCAAAGCTTTTAAGGTCAAAGATCAGGGTGATATTGCTGAGAGGACAGCTCACATATTTATCATCTCTGATTTTTAGTGCTTTAACTGTTTTTATTTTTTATTTGTTTTATGCACGTGCATGACTTTAGACATTACTTGCCTTACTAAAATTCATACATAAATACATATACACACACATACACAGATATACAGTATATATATATATATGTGTGTGTGTGTGTGTGTGTGTGTGTGTGTGTGTGTGTGTGTGTATGTGTGTGTGGTGATGTATAGATATATATATATATATATATATATCTATATATATTATATATATATATATATATATATATAGATAAAAATATTATATAGCTGATTTTGATAATGTATTCAGCTTATCATTTTTAGTCCATGTTAGCTGAGGTCCATTAATAGATACAACTACTGATTTTGATAATGTATTAGTAAATGACCTTGTAATCAACATTAACTACTATTAATAATTTCTTCAGGAGTATTTTTCATTGTTAGTTTATGTTAACTAATCTATTAACTAATGTTAGCAAATGGAACCTTATTGGAAGATGCTACCAAAAAAGAAATGTTACTTAAAAAAAAAACCTTAACTGAAATAAAATAAATATCAAAAAATGTAAAAGTTGTTTTATTTAAGCTAATTGTTGCTTAGTTTAAGTACTAAAATAAGTCAAACTAAATAAATTAAAACTAATAAATAACAAATAATAAAAACTAGAAAAATATTAAAAACCTAATAAAAAAATATACAATTTAAACTTTAACAAAAATATTAAGTGAAAACATAAAATATAAAAATAATACCTAATTTAAAATAGATTTAACATAATCTATAATAGTACATCAATGATATAAAAATAATACTGACCGTAATACAGAGTCAGAATAAATCAATGACTAGTCCATCTCTCTCTCTCTCTCTCTCTCTCTCTCTCTCTCTCTCTCCTCGCTCTCTCCTCCTCTCTCTCTCTCTCTCTCTCTCTCTCACTAATAGACATAAACGAGTGTGTGCTGACGCCCCGGCCGTGTTCTGTGGGTCAGTGTGAGAATACAGCGGGCAGCTTCCGGTGCATTTGTCCATCAGGATACCAGACCAACTCCCAGCAGACCCTGTGTGTCGGTCAGAAACATCTCATTCTCTCAGTGCGCTGGAAAAACACTTCCTAAGAGCATGTCTGTAAAAAAAAATGTTGTGCATGTACTGTAATCATTGATGAGATCGATGGGTTCCACAGATGTGGATGAGTGCCGTCAGGTGCCCAGTCCCTGTGTTAACGGCCGCTGTGAAAACACACTGGGCAGCTTCAGGTGTTTGTGCAGGACTGGATACAAGCTACAGGGCAACAGCTGCATAGGTAGTTCAAATCATTTTACCTACAATGCTTGCTCACTTTTTCTTTGCTTTGTATCTTCTAGCACTTTATTTTACTAACAAAATGTTATAGTATCCAATATTTTAAGACATTCATTTAATTTCCATTCCATAGTTTGGGGTCAGAAAGATTTTTTCTTTTAAAGAAAGAAATATTTTTATTCAGCAAGGACACATTAAACATGAAAAATGCTTTTGAACCTTCTATTTATCAAATAATCTTGAAAAAACATGCATCACAGTTTCCACAAAGATATGAAGCAGAACAACCGTCTTAAACATTAATAATAATCAGAAGTGTTTCTTGAGCAGCAAATCAGCATATTAGAATGATTTCTGAAGATCATGTGACACTGAAGACTGGAGTAATGATGCAGAAAATGCAGCTTTGATCACAGGAATAAATTATATTTTAAAATATATTCATGTAGAAAACAGCTGTTTTAAATTATAATAATATTTCACAATTTTTACTGTAATTTTTTATCAAATAAATGCAGCCTTGGTGAGCAGAAGAAACTTCTTTCAAAAGCATAAAAAACTCTTACTATCTGATGACTCAATGTGATAAATCATGTGTTTTCTGTCTCCAAAAATAGTATTTGTTAGGTTTATTAAACTGTGAATTCAAATCATGCGGTGTTTTGTGCTCTTAGACATAGATGAGTGTGTGGACCCCCTGCGCTGTCCGGGTCAGGAGTGTGTGAACTCTCAGGGCTCTTACAGGTGTGTCTCCTGTAAGCCTGGCTTTGATCTGCTCAACGGACAATGTTCAGGTAACACACTGCACATGAATATCAGTGGAATGACTGTAAATATTTATTTTAGAGCAAATTAATCTGGATTAGTCTAAAATAAAACTGTCATGTTATTTAAAAAAAAATACAAAAAAAAAAATTACAACGAAAAAAAAAAAAAAAAACACTTTAAAAGAACAAACTTAAATGTCAACTGAATATATTGTTTTCAGACACTTAATCACATGTTATTTACAATTAAACGAAAATATATTAAAATGTAACTGAACTTGAGTGCTTTTTAAACTTTTTTATATGTAATTTCGTAATTACTTCTATTGTCTTTGAAATATGGTTACTAAAAATAAGTTATTTTGAAATAAGTTACTGCTGAATGTACTGATAAGCATTTATAGTTAACTAAAATATATGTTAATATATTTTGTCATTTAATGTCAAAAAGATGAAGTTAGACATAGGCCAAGTTGTTACTTAATGTAGGTCAGTATTTTGGCTTTCAGCAAATAATATAGTAGAAATAGAAGTAGAAGTAGATTTTAGAAGTAGAAATTTTGTTTACTTAATTTTACATTTTTAAAAACTGCATGCATAATATTTTATGTTATGTACTACAAAAAAAGAATTATATTCAGTACATTTAAATTACATATGATTACACACTACAGTTAAAATTATAATCAGGTAATTTACGTGTGCTTTAGTATGTTAGTCAACACATCAAAATAAGTGTACTTAAAATCACCACAAAAGATTAAACATAATTATTTAACATATACTTTAAAATAAAACTTTTAATTTGACATTATTACAAAGTGCACTTTTTTAAAAGTCTACTTAAGTGTTAAGTCACGAGAGTGTCTCTCTTTAAGTGCACTTAAGTGGGCTTGATATTATATCCTCTGCAAGTACAGTTTTCAAAATATACTTTTTAAGATTTGGAGTACACTGCAAGTTCACATTCAGCAGAATCAAGCAACGTTCTTTTTCACAACAGTTTATAAGAGTAAAACCTTTTAAGGTAAAAGCAATGGTTCTCTTCTTCAGATATTGATGAATGTCGTCGGACGCCGTCACCCTGTCGGGACGGCCGCTGTGAAAACACACCCGGCAGCTACAGATGCTCGTGTCGAACGGGTTACAGATTCCAGGCCAACACCTGTGTGGGTAAGAAGAGTAAAAGGGACTTAAGTCTAAATGATATACGTTTAGATGTAAAGTACGGCTGTGTTCCCGTGTGCATGGTCTGATATGTGTGATGTTACAGATGTGAATGAGTGTGAGGATCCATCCCAGTGTCCCGGACAGGAGTGTGTGAACTCTCAGGGATCGTATCGCTGTGTGTCATGCAGGCCTGGATTTAATTTTAAAAACGGAGCATGTTCAGGTAACAATCCATTTCAAATCAGCAGCCAGTCACGATCCTGTGAAATACCCACAGACCCTGAATGTAGGATGGTGTTGTGTGTCTAGATATCGACGAATGCCGTCAGACGCCGTCTCCTTGCTCTAACGGACTGTGTGAAAACACGCCGGGCAGCTTCAGGTGTGTGTGCAGAACCGGCTACAGACTTCAGGGCGGCTCCTGCAGAGGTATGAGCATTCATACAAACCAGTTATTAGTAATGACGCAAGTGCTGTGACTCATGTGTGTGTGCACGTGGACACAGATGTGAATGAGTGTGAGGATCCATCCCAGTGTCCCGGACAGGAGTGTGTGAACTCTCAGGGATCGTATCGCTGTGTTTCATGCAGGCCTGGATTTAGCCTTAAAAACAGAGCATGTTCAGGTAAGCACAAGAAGTCAAGTCACCTTTATTTGAATAGCGCTTTATACAATACTGATTGTGTCAAAGCAGCTTTACAACACATCTGGACTGAAATGTAACAATGAATGGACCATTATAATTATAAACCTGGACATGACCTTTATAACAACCAAATTAAACTTGCTATCCTGATGGAAAAACCACCCAAAAAAAAGATACTTTGGACTAACTTAAAAATGACAGCCTAATTTATTTGTTTTTGTCCAGTTATATTTATGGTTTGGTAAAAATTTTGATTTATTATTAATCAAACATATTTATTTTTCCAAAGACAAAAACTCTCATACAAAGTAAAATATAATTTATTATAAAGACCACTGTTTTTAGACACGGACCAGACTGTTACTTAATGCAGGTTTTACAACTTAATTTCACCATAAACAAAAGCTACATCTATAATATTAGTAGAATTGGAATTTTCACTTGAGATAAAAGTCTTGTTTTTTTTTTTTTTCAGAAAGGAAGTCAGAATTGTGAAAAAAAACTGACTTTATAATTTGCAATTGCAAGTTTATTGCGAGAAAAAAAATGAATTGTGAAATATAAAGTTGCAATTTCCTTTTTATTTATTTATTTATTTATTAAGTGGTGGAAACAGGCTTCCATAGTTATGTACCAAAATAATTTAATTTAATTTAATTTAATTTAATTTAATTTAATTTAATTTAATTTAATTTAATTTAATTTAATTTAATTTAATTTAATTTAATAAAAAGAGAAAAATGAATACAATCGAAAATCATTTCTGCAGTCAGTAAAGTAAATGACACTGTCATTTCTATTTCTTTAAATAAACAAATAAATAGTAGGAAGGAAAAAGAACTAGATGGTCCACCAGGTTGACATGAGCCATCGTAAACACCAGTTGATCAACCACCTTGAACCAGTTTATGTCCAACTTCAAGCGGCTGAAGATCATCTGAATCTGGTTTCTGCAGGATTTTCCAGTAGAGAAAGTATGAAGCCTATTGTATAATGACGAGTAATTTCTGTGTCTCAGATATCGACGAGTGTCGCCAGACTCCTGATGTGTGTGTTAACGGCCGCTGTGAGAATAACGTGGGCAGCTACAGCTGTGTGTGTCGCCCTGGATTCAGACTGGAGAGAAACATCTGCAAAGGTGACCGAACCGTCAGAGCTGGTTTACTGGGCTTAACCTTCTCAAACTCAACATGTGCCTTGTGAAAAAGAAGTACACTTTAAAAAATATAAACTAAATAATGAACTTAAAAAAAAGAATACATAAACTTAAACTCAATTTAATTACAAACAAATAAAAAAATACATATAAATAAGGTGAAATTTATATGAAATGCAATTAGCTGACCTTTTTGACCCACTTAAGTAGGACTTCAGTAAATCTTTATATGTCATTTCATAATTACCTCTATTGTCTTTAAAATATGGTTAAAGTTACTGTTGAATGTGCTGTCTTTTTTTTTCTTCTAAAATATACTTAAATGTCATTTCTACTGAAACTTGTATGTCATGTTTTTAAATGTATTTGTAATTACACATTTGTATTTTAGAATATTTAACGGTATTGAGTTAAAATGATAATCAAGTACTTTACATTAATGTAGTAAAATAAATAAGTGTACTTCTGCAAAGCACAACAAAATATTTAAACAATTATTTAAAATGACCTTATATATATAAAAAAAAAAAACTGACATTATTACAACTGCATTTTAAGTCTACTTAAGCGTGTTGAGAAACATAGTCATGAAAGTCACTTAAGTGGCCTTTTATTTCATAACTATCATATTATCTGCAAGTCCAGTTTTTAAGTATACACTTAAGATCTGAAGTACACTACAAGTGCACACACGTCTTCTTTTTCACAAGCACTCATTGCCAGTTTCACCCACAAATGTGTTCCATTCATGAACTATAGATGGTTCTGGTCTGTTTCTATCCTGTTCCAGATGTGAACGAGTGTGAGAATGAGCTTCAGTGTCCAGGAAAAGAGTGTGTGAACTCGCCCTCAATCCTTCAACCTTTCATCCTGTCATCCAGCCTCTCAACTTCCTAACGGCCAATGCCAAGGTATCACTTTCGTTAACAAATAGCATTGATTCGATATGAAAACAATAAAGTGTTTATGTAGTTTATAAGTTTTTAATGCAATCACGGGACACAAAGTCACAATTTTTAATCAATCTTATGTCTGTAGCACATTTGAAGTTGACCACAGTGCTTTACATTAAATGACCACACAGACGCATAATAAAGAATTGTTAGATATGAAGTCACATGTTTTTTCTCTCTGGAAAAGGGCTTTAATAGCTTTGATGTTGTTGTTGGTGCTTCTGTAAGTGATTTCAGAAACTTTTCTAACTTTAACCACATGCCTTCTCCAAAAGACAAGTCACATTTATATAACGAACTCATATCCATTCAAAGCAGCTTAAATGCATGTTTCGGTGTTTGAAATCTTGAATGAGCAAAATGTTTCAAATGGATTGGTCTTCTGACTCTTTTGTTGTTGTTGTTTGTTATTTCACAGAGACAGTTGTGTATGGGAGACTGGTCCATTAAGGGGTTTTGAATGTGCACTGTCTGTCCTGTGTGTTTTCAGATGTAGATGAATGCAGTCAAAACCCCACGCGCTGCACTAATGGCCAGTGCATGAACACTCCCGGCGGCTTCAGGTGTGTGTGTGATCTGGGCTTCAGTCTACAGGACGGCACATGCACGGGTGAGAGAGCACTACAACCTAAAACCTACAAAAAATGTTATTTGAAGTTAAATAAACGTTAACTGAAATAAAATCTTAAAAATGCAAATGCATTATTTTATTTGAGTTTTTTGTGAATGCCCATTTCGAATTTTCAATATTTTTTTTTTTTTTACTTGGTAAACTAAACTAAATAAAGTAAAACTAATAAATAAAGAATAATGACAACTATATACATAAAAAATAATATTAATAAAAATTACAAAAACACTTTAACACTTTGGTTAAACTTTAACCAAAGTGAAACGAAAACAGAAAATCTAAAATAAATTTAAATTCAAAATATTAACGAAAACTAGTATATGAATGACACTAAAACAACAGTGCTTGAAATAAAATAAATGAAAAATAAAATAAAATTAATAAAACTAAAACTTTACAAAAATGTTAACCAAAATTAAACTGAAAAAAAAACATAAAACTAAAATCAAATTCAAAATATTAACAAAAACTATGATTGCATATCAATGATACTGAAATAATACAATTTCTCATGCTCTGTTAGTGTAATTTGAAGAACTAAAGTAATAAAAACTAATAAATAAATTAAAGCAATATAGACATATGTAAAAATAATTAAAAAAAACACATTAAAATTACTACAACTTTAACCAAAATTAAAGTGAAAGCAGAAAATAGTTTTAAAAAAATGTAATTCAAAATATTAACCAAAACTATAACAGTATATTAATGATTAACTATTAAATTGATTACTAAAATAACAAAAAAATATATATATATTTGATGATACATTTCATGTTTCATGGTATTTATAAAAACATTTATTTATTTGACATTTCAGCATTTGTGCATGACTTATTTTTAAACATATTTATTAATTTTACACACACAAATAAATATTTATTAAAAAAAAACATTTAACATACAAGTATGTATTTACATACAATTTCATTACTTTATTTTAAAAAAAAGAATACAGTATATTAAATAATTCATAAATAATAAAAAAAAAAAAAAAAAAATTTCAAGGAACAATTTCACGACGTATTTATTTATTGACACATTTCTTGATTTATTAATTCATGGACATATTACACATTTCTTGATTTATTAATTCATGGACATATTTATTAGTTTAATTTATTTACTGACACTTTAAATTAAACATTCATGTATAACTATGGCACTCAGAATCCTCCACAGGCACTTTACACTGATGTCTTAAAGGCACAGTACAGCATTAATCAGCCTGTTTGATTCAAAGGGTCAGAGAGAGGGCGTAAAATGCTCATGAAAACTAAATCTTGACTATTTTTGGTGCAAAAGCTTGACTGACATAATAAAGAAGCGTCAAGGCAGAAGATAAATTGATGTCACTGTTGTTTTCCCTTCAGACATCGATGAATGTGCGAGTCCTCACATGTGTGGGCCGCAGAGCGTGTGTGTGAACACGGACGGCTCGTTCCACTGCGACTGCTCGCCGGGATACAGAGCGTCCGGACCGCGGCGTCTGTGCCGAGGTCAGACACACATTGCCTTCACGCTTTAGACTCTCTCACTATGTGTGAGTTTGTTTTTAACACACTTCTGTCTGGCTCAGACATCAACGAGTGTCTGGAAGGAGATTTCTGCTTCCCGAGCGGAGAGTGTGTGAACACGGACGGATCGTTTAAGTGTGTTTGCGCGCAGGGCTACAAGAGCACCGCTAACGGGACGTCCTGCCAAGGTATGACACCAGACGTGATGCACAGCCAACATCAAGCTGCCGTTTCTCTCTAAACGTGATTGGTGTTTTTCTCAGGAACCTTGGATTTAGATTTGGACCTTGTCATTAGGGAGTAGTTTCAATCTCTCCGATGTGAAATATTCTTTAATTATTGGATTGAATGATTCTGTTCACATAACTGCATTAGTCAAACATCTGGAGTAAACATGACTCCTTTCAACACGTCCACCACACACCCTATGAGATCAAATCAAGATGCAGGATAATTGCGCAGAATTCGATAAAGGGAAACATCTGCACTTTCACACTCATATACTGTAAGCAACCTGTAATCGGAAATCATTTTTATAAGTACCGAATAATTTAGTCATTGAAATTTATATTGTAAGTGCACATACTTACAATGTAAATATTTAGTTTTCTTTCTGTAATTATTAAAAATGTAAACTATTTATTTTATTGACACATTTCATGATTTTTAAATATATGTATTTATTTTAATGGCATTTTAATATTTTTTAATTTTTTGACACAATTTATATTAATTATTTGTTTACTGACATTTATTTATTCATTTATTTATTTGCATTTTATGAACAGTTTTAATTTATTTATTTTTATAAATATTTATATCATTATTTATTTATTTACTGACATTTATATGTATTTTTTATTTTATTTTTTATTTATTAGAACCTTTTAATCAAAAATGTATTTATTATGGCACTCAGAATCCTCCACAGGCATTTTACACTGATATCTTAAAGGCACAGTACGACAAAAATCAGCCTGTTTGATTCAGAGGGTCAGAGAGAGGGCATAAAATGCTCATGAGTGGAAATAGGTGGGAAATAAAGGACGTGTTTTTGCACACTTTTTGCCAACCATAGAGCAACTTTCAGTAATTTGACTAATTTGACTTAATGCGCAGTCATCTGGTCTTCCTGTTCCTGTGAATTCTGCTTGATCTGAATCATGCAGAACACTAATGTTGTGAGACTGAACATTACTGATGGCTTCTGCGTGGGATGATCTCATGCATGTGTGTGTGTGTGTGTGTGTGTGTGTTTGTGTGTGGTGTGTGGTGTGTGTGTGTGTGTGTGTGTGTGTGTGTGTGTGTGTGTGTGTGTGTGTGTGTGTTTCCAGATGTGGACGAGTGTGTTCAGGAGGGAGTTTGTCAGGACGGCCGCTGCTCCAATACTGAAGGATCGTTCCTGTGCCACTGCCAAACCGGCTTCACCACCAACCCAGAGAAAACAATCTGCCTGGGTAACACACACACACACACACACAAACACACACACACTCACACACACAAACACACACACACTCACACTTACTCACTCACTCACTCACACACACACACGCACACTCACACACACACACACACACACACACACACCAAATGTTACTTGTATCACAACATTTTTTATTGAACATTCAACCAATATGTTACAATTTCATACTGAGAAAAAAAAGTCTCAAAGCAGATATGAATTTCTTTGAATACAGTTCCAATCCTATTTCCATAACTGAACTGACAAGGAATGATATCCAGTAAAGCTACTCTCAGATTATGTACAGCTTTAAAAATCAAGTAAAATTAATTTAATTTCTGGTTATTTGGTTATCACTTTTGTGGCCTGGCTTATATTTCTCATGACTCAGTTTTCTTTCACAATTACATTATTTTCAACAGCAACTGCTATTTTTAACAATGACAGTATTTGCAACAGCAACTGCTAAAATAAATAAATAAATAAATAAATAAATAAATAAAAAAAATACAAATTGTGGCTAGAAAAAACTAAAAACAAAATACAACATCATTCTTATTAAACAAAATAAATCAAACAAATTACTAAAATGTGGATGTTTAAGTGGAATATTTTGTAATGTATCACCTGAATGTATTTTAGATTTAGTCTTATGTGAAGTCGAAATTTTTATATAATAATTAAAAATGATGCTGACCTTGTGTTTGCCATTTAAATAGCCCCAATCCTAACATGGCATTAAAAATAAAACAGGCAAAATGTGGCCATAAAAAATATTTAAATTAAATAAAAAAAGATATGGCCATGATTTTAAATTAAATTAAACTAGGGATTTAACTAAATTATTTTACTAACTTAAAACCAGGGAATGAAATAATAAAATGCATGTATCAAATTAATAAACAGTAGAATTTCTTTGATTTTTTTTATCACATATTTATTTCTTATTGAGTGGAAACTAAAGTCAGAGCAGATTAAACTTTTCCGCACTCTTTAAAAAAAGATAAATTCATTACAGAGACACAATAAAAAAGTTTGAAATTAGAATTATTGTTTTTATCTTTTTCTCTTAGTTTTATGCTTTATTTGTGCTTAAAATGTGACCTAAATAGCAGAGGCTCCCATCTGGTGAGTAAACTGTAGCTGCGTCACACTCGCTGCTTCATGCATGCATGAGTGTGTGTGTGTGTGTGTGTGTCTGCAGATGTGAACGAGTGTCTGGACTCCGAGCGACCGGTGTGTGGATCCCAGCGCTGTGAGAACACCATCGGCTCGTTCAGCTGCGTGGCGTCCTGCGAGCCCGGATACCACATCACCGCCTCCGGAGAGTGTGTGGGTGAGTCTGACACACACACACACACACACACACACACGTGCAGAATGACAGCCGGGTCTCTCTCGCAGACATTAACGAGTGCGCTAACGAGACGGTGTGCGGACATCACGCCTTCTGCCAGAATCTGATCGGCACGTATCAGTGTCTGTGTGACCGGGGCTACGAGTCCACCGGCGACGGACAGATGTGTGTGGGTGAGTCCATGAAAACAAGTGACCTTCAGCATGCTTTAAAAAAGAGGTGTCATTACAGAAATGATGTACTTGATTCTTACACTTGTAATATTTCAAGACACTTAACTGCATGGTATTTACAATTAAATGAAAATGTATTATAGTTCAAAATTATATTAAATTCATTTAAAAGAGTTTTTGACCCACTTAAGTAGGATCTTTATATGTGGGCTAATTTCATTTTGTAGGTACACATTTGTAATGCAACTGCAATTTAGTACGTTTAAAATAAATTCACTTTAAATTTAATATCTAACACACTAGAGTTAAAATTATAATCAAGCACATTACATGTGCTTTAGTATGTTATTCAACACATCAAAATAAGTGCACTTAAAACACAATAAAATATAGTGCACTTAAAAGCCTTATATGAATGTACTTTAAAGTTAAACTTTTAATTTGACTTTTTTTTTTTACTTTAAGGATTTAAAATGTACTTTAAAGAAACTTTTAATTTGACATTGTTACAAAGTTGACTTTTTAAAAGGCTGCTTAAGTGGCCATATATCTATTTTTCTGTTCTTTTCCATGTTATTTGTGGGGTTTAGTATTAAAATATATATATAATAAATAAAACAAGGGAACAAGTTAGTAAAACATAACCACAAATCAATAAATAGTGGGGAATATTTATTAATTTGTGGCCACAATATCTTTTTTTTTCTCCATATGTCGTGTGAAAATAAAATAAAATAAAATAAAATAAAATAAAATAAAATAAAATAAAATAAAATAAAATAAAATAAAATAAAATAATGTGCCCACAATTTATTTAAAATGAGGGAACAAATTAATTAAAAAATTGTTACTAATTAAAAATGGTGGGGATTATTTCTTAATTTGTCTTCCATATGTTGTGTATAAAAACAAATAAAACATTTAATTTAATTAAATTAATGAGGGAACAAATTATTACAACGTGCTCACAATTTAATTCAAATAATGTTTTACATTTTTTAAACATTTTTAAATTATATATATATATTATTATTATTTTTTTTTTTTTTTTAAGAATGTATTTAGGTGTGCTAAGATACAAAGTCATGAAGGTGTCTCTCTTTAAGTTCACTTAAGTGGCCTTTTATTTAATTAATATATTATCTATAAGTACAGTATTATTTTAAGAAAATATACTTTTAAGATTTGGGTTAGGTTCGGCACTGCAAGCGCACATTCAGTACAATTAAGCACACTTCTTTTTCACAAGAGAAAGTTAGGTTTATTCTTAGAAAGTCTGTGTCTCTTTCTGCGCAGACATAAACGAGTGTGAGACGATGCAGGGTGTGTGTGGCTCCGCACGCTGCTGGAACGTCGAGGGCTCTTTCACGTGTGAGTGTGAGAACGGACAGGAGGAATTTGACCCGCTCGCAGGCCAGTGTGTGAGCAGAGAGAGAGCAGGTAACACACACACACACACACACACACACACACACACACACGCACACACCCACTCTAATGGACCTCCAGAGGGAGCATAATAACTCTGTTACAGTGCTGCCCCCTACTGGTAATACTACAACTACTGCTTATAATGATGATGATGGAAAATAATAATAGTATTAATAAGTTTACTTTATATTGCTGAGATAAATGTGCTTTATATAACATAAACATGTGCATACCAAACAATATATTAACAAACACAATGCCTTTGTTCCAAAAACAAGTCAGCTGATTGATGCCTACATAGGTAGCAGCCTTCTAAGTGACTCATGTCACACTCTACATAGGCAGCAATTCTGTGTCATACCAGTAACAATCCTCATGCAGATACCGGATAAATAATCTACTTTCATTTAAACTATGTTAAGCGATACCTTTTTTTTTTTTTTTTTAATTGAAAGAATAATATCCCTTGGGGAAAAAATATATAAGTACATTTAAAAAGAGTACTTATTATGGAAATAATGTAATTTAAAAGAATGTACTTAAGTGTGAACTAATTTTTAAATTTTGAATATAAATTAAAAAAAAAAAAAAATATTACATTTATATTAAATACAATTAACATAAATAAAAAATACAAACAGTTGAACTTAATAACAAAACACTTAAGTAGGACATCTTTATATGTCAATTCATAATTACTTCTGTTACTTTTAAAAGTGTACGTCTTTAAAGCATGGCAAAATATTATTTGAACATAATGATTACAAGTATACTTTAAAGCACAGTGTTTTTGACATCATTACAAAGTGAACTTTAAAGTCTACTTAAGTGTGTTAAGAAACAGTCATGAAAGTGTTTCTCTTTAAGTCACTTAAGTGGCCTTTTATTTAAGTAATATTATATTATCTGTAATTGCAGGTTTGTTTGTTTTTTATGCTAATAACCAACTATTTAATAGTGAGAATTTGTCCCTAAAATGAAGTGTTACCGTGTGTGGATTAGCTGCAGGTCAGTCGGGGCCGTCTGGTGGAGCCTCCTCTTCCTCAGCTGGCCACGGTTCGTCTGGATCGACCGGCTCTCTGCCGCAGGCTCGGCCTGGAGAAACCAGAGAGTGTTACTACGGCGTATCTGAGCCGCACTCCTGCAAGATGTTGGCGCAAAACACCACGCTGCAGGAGTGCTGCTGTACAGCGGGACAGGGCTGGGGCCTCATGTGCCAGTATGACGTCTGTCCCGAGACGGGAACAGGTGAACAAACACACAGAAACACTGAAGGAATGCTGCATCCTTGGGAAAAAGAAGTGCATTTTAGAATACTTTTAAGTACTTATTATGGAAATTATATACTTTGAATCATTCGCATTTAAGTACATAATTTTAGTGTTATTTTAGTGTCATTGAAATACTAATTTAGCTTTTATCAATATTTTGAATGTTTTTATTAATTTTTTTTTATTTTATTTTAGTTGATTTAATTTAGTAAATTTTTTTTGTTTTAAAAATATTATGTGTTTTTGTAATTTTTGTATTGTCTATTTAGTTTCTAATAACTTTTATTTCAGCTGTAGTTTTAGTTTTTTTAGTTCATCATAGACTAAATAAAAAATTATAAATGCTGCCTTGGCAACTAGCCAAATTTTATTTCTTTTTTTCTAGTTCTGTTTAATTTATCTAACGTTCATTTTATTTTAAGTACCTATATATATATATAATTAATTTCAGTTTCAGATTTACTTTTAGTTAACTATAATACTACGCATAATAATAAATTGAATATAATGTTATGGAAACATAACTTAGACAAGTTATTTAATAAAAATGTAATAGTTTAAATTTATATTAAATACAATTAGCTGAACTTAAGAGTGTGTTTTTGACCCACTTAAGTAGGACTTCATAATTCTATTTTTTTTTTATTTTAATTAAAATATATTTTAATGTAACTTCTATTTACTTCTAAGTTCATCTAATTTAATGGATCTACACATTATGTTGCAGTTTATTACATTTAAAATGCGTTAATTTTAAGTACTTTACATGTGTTAGTAAGTGTCTCTAAGTGTACTTCAGTTTCTTTAATATCATGTTGTCTGCAAGTACAGTTTTAAAATATACTTTTAAGATTTGAAGTACATTACAAGAGCACATTCAAGTGCACTTCTTTTCCACCTGCATGAGTTTCTCACTTTTCCATCTCATCAATATCTCTCCGTTCAGCGGAATTCCAGTCGTTGTGTCCCAGCGGGAGAGGGTACGTCACCACGGAAACGGGAGCGTTCAGCTACAAGGGTAAAACTCACACACGGACAGACTCTAGTAGTCTCTAGTAGTTGCTGTTTCTGATCTGAGTGTGTTGGCCTCCGGACAGATGTGGATGAGTGTAAGCTGTTTGATCCGGAGGTGTGTAAAGGCGGCGTGTGTGTCAACAACATTCCCGGCTATGCCTGTTACTGTCCCAGCGGATTCTACTACGACACGGATCTGCTGGAGTGCATCGGTCAGCCTTCAAATCACTAGAGCCGGCTGGGATAGAGATCAGCTCGGCAGACAGTGATGTGTTTGTCTCTCTGTCTCTCCTGTAGATAATAATGAATGTGAGAGTGAGGAGACCTGCACCGGCGGTCAGTGTGTAAATACACTGGGAACGTTTTACTGTACATGTGAGCCTCCTCTAGTGCTGGACGACACACAGCGCAACTGTGTCAATGCCAGCAGCCTCGCTGAGGGTGAGACATGCACAGATTCACTCAGACTACAACATCAACTGTTCTGCCACTGGTTTTGATAACATTTAGTATCCACCAATATTTCATGTGGGGCAATTCTATATTTAAAAAAAAAATGTCCCTATGGTAATGTAATTATATTTGATTATTAATGTGTATGTGTGTGTGTGTGTGTGTGTTTGAATAGTTTTTAAAATTTTAATTATAAATAGTTTATTTTTATTTATAAATATTTTCCCTATGATAATGGTATTATAATTGATTTTACTACTATACATTTTAAGATATTTTTATATGTTATGTCAAGTGTATCATTTTAAATTGATAATTTATTTTAATTTAAATAAATTTATATCCCTATGATAATTAAATTGTATTTTATTTTACTTCTATAAATGTTTTTATTACATCATTACATGTTAAGCATTTCATTTTAAATTTTTTATTTTTTTATTATATATATATATATATATATATATATATATATATATTTGTTCCTACGATAGTGGAATTATACTTTATTTTACTGCTATTTAAAGATATTTAAATTTATTTAAAAAAATATATACAGGTCCTTCTCAAAAAATTAGCATATTGTGAAAAAGTTCATTATTTTCCATAATGTAATGATATAAAAAGATTAAACTTTCATATATTTTAGATTCAGATTGCACACCAACTGAAATATTTCAGTCTTTTATTGTTTTAATACTGATGATTTTGGCATACAGCTCATGAAAACCCAAAAATTCCTATCTCAAAAAATTAGCATATTTCATCCGACCAATAAAAGAAAAGTGTTTTTAAATACAAAAAAAGTCAACCTTCAAATAAAGAGTATGTTCAGTTATGCACTCATACTTGGTCGGGAATCCTTTTGCAGAAATGACTGCTTCAATGCGGCGTGGCATGGAGGCAATCAGCCTGTGGCACTGCTGAGGTGTTATGGAGGCCCAGGATGCTTCGATAGCGGCCTTAAAGCTCATCCAGGAGTGTTGGGAGTCCTGCGTCTCTCAACTTTCTCTTCACAATATCCAACAGATTCTCTATGGGGTTCAGGTCAGGAGAGTTGGCAGGCCAAAGATTGAGCACAGTAATACCATGGTCAGAAAAACCATTTACCAGTGGTTTTGGCACTGTGAGCAGGTGCCAGGTCGTGCTGAAAAACGAAATCTTCATCTCCATAAAGCTTTTCAGCAGATGGAAGCATGAAGTGCTCCAAAATCTCCTGATAGCTAGCTGCATTGACCCAGCACCTGATAAAACACAGTGGACCAACACCAGCAGCTGACATGGCACCCAGACCATCACTGACTGTGGTACTGACACTGGACTTCAGGCATTTTGGCATTTCCTTCTCCCAGTCTTCCTCCTTGTTCACACTGAACTCTGGGCACCTTGATTTCCGAATGACATGCAAAATTTGCTTTCATCCGAAAAAAATAAATTTGGACCACTGAACAAAAGTACTTTGTCCAGTGCTGCTTGTCTGTAGCCCAGGTCAGGCGCTTCTGCCGCTGTTTTCTGGTTCAAAAAGCACACGCCTGTGCACTGGTGGCTCTGGATGTTTCTACTCCAGAATCATCCACTGCTTCCGCAACTGTCCCCCAAGGTCTGGAATCGGGCTTAGGTCCTTCTTCCACAATGTCCCCTCAAGGTGTGGATCGTCCGGTCACCTCTTCTCGTTGTTGTGGGCGTTTTTTTGCCACACTTTTTCCTTCCCACAGACTTCCCACTGAGGGGCCTTGATACAGCACTCTGGGAACAGCCTATTCGTTTCAGAAATGTCCTTTCTGTGTCTACCCTCTCGCTTGAGGGTGTCAATGATGGCCTTCTGGACAGCATTCAGACCTCGGCAGTCTTACCCATGATTGCGGTTTTGAGTAATGAACCAGGCTGGGAGTTTTTGAAAAGCCTCAGGAATCTTTTGCAGGTGTTTAGAGTTTAATTTTAGTTGATTCAGATGATTAGGTTAATAGCTCGTTTAGAGAACCTTTGGTCATGATATGCTAATTTTTTGAGATAGGAATTTTCTCGCGGGTTTTCATGAGCTGTATGCCAAAATCATCAGTATTAAAACAATAAAAGACCTGAAAAAAAAAAAAAAAAAAAAAATTAAAAGTTCATAAAGACCCCAAAAAATAAAACCATTATTATTATTACTCATCAAATAATGAATAGATTTCATTTAGGCTTTTATTCACACGTTCATCAACACACATATATACTGTAGAGCTCATCAAAAATGGTCATACTGTACTTGTGTGACATGCAATAATAAACCTATTGTGGAGGATTGTTTAAAAAATATCTTAGTGTTTTGAAGATAAATGAAACTCTTATGGGTTTGGAACGACATGAAGGTGAGTGAATGATGACAGAATTTCCATTTTTTGGTGAACTGTCCCTTTAAGAATGGAAAAAAAAGTTGCCAGATGTGTAAAATGACAACTTTAGGACCTTTTTAAAGCTTGTTTGTTGGCTGTCTGTCTATGTTTTTCTCAGATGAGAACTTAAATTTCTGTTGGCGTCACGTCACAGCGAGTCTAGTGTGTCAGAGCCCTTTGTTAGGAGCTCAGCTGACCTTCACTGAGTGCTGCTGTTTGTATGGTGAGGCCTGGGGTCTGCAGTGTGCCCTGTGCCCCCGCAGAGATGAAGGTACACACACACACACACACACAACACAGTGCACAAGGAAGAGTGACAATGCACCCCAATTCACATATTTATGCACTATTGTTGTTTTGTACTATGAATAGCACGAGTAGTGTGTTCACACTGAAAATAACATGTTAAGCATTAAATCCCCAAATGACACACTTAATTAACTATAAATAAATAAATAAAATCAAACCAAACAAAAAACACTGTGAAAGCAGTGTGCTTTAATGTACTAAATGTGCACTTGTAGTGTACTTCAAATCTCAAAAGTATGCTATTAAAAACTCTACTTGCAGATAAAATATTATTGAAATAAAAGACCACTTAAGTGACTTAAACTGAGACACTTTCATGACTATTTCTTAACACACTTAAGTAGCCTTTTAAAAAGTGTGCTTTGTAATAATGTCAAATGAAAAGTTTTACTTTAAAGTACATCATGTTTTAATATTATGTTGTGGTGCTTTAAAAAAGTACACTTATTCTGATGTGTTGACTAACATGCTAAATCACACGTAAAGTACTGGGATACTGTATATTTTTAACTGTACTGTGTTAATTGAGATTACATTTAAAGTTAAGTACTAAATTACAACTCCATACCATTCAGCAGTAACATTAACCGTATTTCAAAGACAATACAAGTAATTATGAAATTACTGTACATATAAAGAAGTACTGAACTCCTGCTTAAGTGTGTCTTGTTGCTAGTAGACGCGTGACAAATGAAAACAATGTGTTCTAAAATCAGCTCAAAATATCAAACATGTCTGATCCTCCAACTGGATGGAATCAAAGTCTGTGACCATCATACACTTTCTATGAAATCTGTCAGCTTCACTCTTTAACTCGTTTTAATTTGTCTGTCTGACTCCTGATTAGAGGCCTATGAGGCTCTGTGTAATGAGTTCGGTCCTCCTCCATACTCTCCTCGTTACTACGAGCGCTTTGGCGCTGGGCTCCTGCCTGGAAGAGGAGGATACAGTCCTCCGTACAGCCCCCCAGAGTACCCCGAACCCCTGCCGGGACGCCCCGACTACATGCCACCTGATTATGATTACTACAGTCCTGTGGGAGCGGGTGGACGCCGGTCAGGGCTGAGAGGCAGAACGCCCGGCTCATACGGGCTCCCAGACGCCCCCTACAGGCAGCCGGCCACAGGGTGAGTTGGTCATTTGAACCATACACTACTAATAATAACCAGCTTGTGTGTGACTGCGCTCAACTCATTTCCAGTGGAAGTCGTTACTATGAGGAGGATGATTATGAAACCGCACCCGGCCCTCCTTTCGGCATCCCGGATCCTCAGGCGCGACCCCTGCCGCCCCGGCTTCCACTCAGCTTGGCCCCGCTTCCGGAAAACTCCCCGTACAGCGAGGCCGAGGAGGAGGAGTCATGGAGAGCCCCGCCCCCATTCCCAATGTTTCCCGAGAGACGGGAGGGACCACGACGAGTCCACGAGCGTGAGTATTAGAATAAAACTTACTAAACCAGTCCAAAGTGGTTTACTGGTCTGGTTGCTAGTTTTAGATTATAACTCACAGAAGTTGTTTTCACTGCATACATGTACTGAACAGAACTTCTGCGCCTCTGATTGG